>NC_088236.1:3767923-3782923 GCF_036934945.1 Oncorhynchus masou masou | reverse complement strand
CCTTTTATTTGGTCTACGGGTGAACATATAGACCGCTTTCTTTGGCCATTCAGGATGCTCTTTTCACACCTAAGGGTTAAGCTCTTGTTTTGTTTTCCAATGGTATGACATGTATTTTCCAGGCTGAACACACAGTAGAAAAACAACGACTGAACTAATGTCATTTTATTTGTTAATGTCGTTACAAGTCCAATAGACATTTTCAAATCAAGTGATGCTGGACTAGTCCAGTAGCCCTCGTGAAAAGGGAGGACTGTCGTAGAGGTATACATCAGTAAACAAAGATTGTTAATGTTGTAGAAAAGATTCCAGTCTGGTACATCTGCTGAACCCCAGGAAGAGTAGCTGCTGCCTTGGCAGGAACTAATGGGGATCCATAATAAACCCCAGGAAGAGTAGCTGCTGCCTTGGCAGGAACTAATGGGGATCCATAATAAACCCCAGGAAGAGTAGCTGCTGCCTTGGCAGGAACTAATGGGGATCCATAATAAACCCCAGGAAGAGTAGCTGCTGCCTTGGCAGGAACTAATGGGGATCCATAACAAACCCCAGGAAGAGTAGCTGCTGCCTTGGCAGGAACTAATGGGGATCCATAATAAACCCCAGGAAGAGTAGCTGCTGCCTTGGCAGGAACTAATGGGGATCCATAACAAACCCCAGGAAGAGTAGCTGCTGCCTTGGCAGGAACTAATGGAGATCCATAATAAACCATAGGAAGAGTAGCTGCTGCCTTGGCAGGAACTAATGGGGATCCCTAATAAACCCCAGGAAGAGTAGCTGCTGCCTTGGCAGGAACGAATGGGGATCCATAATAAACCCCAGGAAGAGTAGCTGCTGCCTTGGCAGGAACTAATGGGGATCCATAATAAACCCCAGGAAGAGTAGCTGCTGCCTTGGCAGGAACTAATGGGGATCCATAATAAACCCCAGGAAGAGTAGCTGCTGCCTTGGCAGGAACTAATGGGGATCCATAATAAACCCCAGGAAGAGTAGCTGCTGCCTTGGCAGGAACTAATGGGGATCCATAACAAACCCCAGGAAGAGTAGCTGCTGCCTTGGCAGGAACTAATGGAGATCCATAATAAACCATAGGAAGAGTAGCTGCTGCCTTGGCAGGAACTAATGGGGATCCCTAATAAACCCCAGGAAGAGTAGCTGCTGCCTTGGCAGGAACGAATGGGGATCCATAATAAACCCCAGGAAGAGTAGCTGCTGCCTTGGCAGGAACTAATGGGGATCCATAATAAACCCCAGGAAGAGTAGCTGCTGCCTTGGCAGGAACTAATGGGGATCCATAATAAACCCCAGGAAGAGTAGCTGCTACCTTGACAGGAACTAATGGGGATCCATAATAAACCCCAGGAAGAATAGCTGCTGCCTTAGCAGGAACGAATGGGGATCCATAATAAACCCCAGGAAGAGTAGCTGCTGCCTTGGCAGGAACTAATGGGGATCCATAATAAACCCCAGGAAGAGTAGCTGCTGCCTTGACAGGAACTAATGGGGATCCATAATAAACCCCAGGAAGAGTAGCTGCAGCCTTGGCAGGAACTAATGGGGATCCATAACAAACTCCAGGAAGAGTAGCTGCTGCCTTAGAAGGAACGAATGGGGATCCTTAGTAAACCCCAGGAAGAGTAGCTGCTGCCTTGCCAAGAACTAATGGGGATCCATAATAAACCCCAGGAAGAGTAGCTGCTGCCTTGACAGGAACTAATGGGAACCTACTACCTACTCATTGCAGGGCTTTAGAACACCTACTCATTCCAGGGTTTTAGAACACCTACTCATTCCAGGGTTTTAGAACACCTACTCATTCCAGGGTTTTAGAACACCTACTCATTCCAGGGTTTTAGAACACCTACTTATTCCAGGGTTTTAGAACACCTACTCATTCCAGGGTTTTAGAACACCTACTCATTCCAGGGTTTTAGAACACCTACTCATTCCAGGGTTTTAGAACACCTACTTATTCCAGGGTTTTAGAACACCTACTCATTCAAGGGTTTTAGAACACCTAATCATTCCAGGGTTTTAGAACACCTACTCATTCCAGGCTTTTAGAACACCTACTCATTCAAGGGTTTTAGAACACCTACTCATTCAAGGGTTTTAGAACACCTACTCATTCAAGGGATTTAGAACACCTACTCATTCAAGGGTTTTAGAACCCCTACTCATTCATGGGTTTTAGAACACCTACTCATTCCAAGGTTTTAGGACACCTAATCATTCCAGGGTTTTAGAACACCTACTCATTCAAGGGTTTTAGAACACCTACTCATTCAGGAGTTTTAGAACACCTACTCATTCAAGGGTTTTAGAACACCTACTCATTCAAGGGTTTTAGAACACCTACTCATTCAAGGGTTTTAGAACACCCACTCATTCAAGGGTTTTAGAACACCTACTCATTCAAGGGTTTTAGAACACCTACTCATTCAAGGGCTTTAGAACACCTACTCATTCAAGGGTTTTAGAACACCTACTCATTCCAGGGTTTTAGAACACCTAATCATTCCAGGGTTTTAGAACACCTACTATTTCAAGGGTTTTAGAACACCTACTCATTCAAGGGTTTTAGAACACCTACTCATTCAAGGGTTTTAGAACACCTACTCATTCAAGGGTTTTAGAACACCTACTCATTCAAGGGTTTTAGAACACCTACTCATTCAAGGGTTTTAGAACACCTACTCATTCAAGGGTTTTTCTTTATTTGTACTATTTTCTACATTGTAGAATAATATTGAAGACATCAACACTATGAAATACTGTTGGTTCTACTAGTTAATGAAAACCGGTAACACTTCTCTGTTGGTTCCACTAGTTAATGAAAACCGGTAACACTTCTCTTTTGGTTCTACTAGTTAATGAAAACCGGTAACACTTCTCTGTTGGTTCCACTAGTTAATGAAAACCGGTAACACTTCTCTGTTGGTTCCATTAGTTAATGAAAACTGGTAACACTTCTCTTTTGGTTCTACTAGTTAATGAAAACCGGTAACACTTCTCTGTTGGTTCCACTAGTTAATGAAAACCGGTAACACTTCTCTGTTGGTTCCACTAGTTAATGAAAACCGGTAACACTTCTCTGTTGGTTCCACTAGTTAATGAAAACCGGTAACACTTCTCTTTTGGTTCTACTAGTTAATGAAAACCGGTAACACTTCTCTGTTGGTTCCACTAGTTAATGAAAACCGGTAACACTTCTCTTTTGGTTCTACTAGTTAATGAAAACCGGTAACACTTCTCTGTTGGTTCCACTAGTTAATGAAAACCGGTAACACTTCTCTGTTGGTTCCATTAGTTAATGAAAACCAGTAACACTTCTCTGTTGGTTCCACTAGTTAATGAAAACCGGTAACACTTCTCTTTTGGTTCCATTAGTTAATGAAAACCGGTAACACTTCTCTGTTGGTTCCACTAGTTAATGAAAACCGGTAACACTTCTCTTTTGGTTCTACTAGTTAATGAAAACCGGTAACACTTCTCTGTTGGTTCCACTAGTTAATGAAAACCGGTAACACTTCTCTGTTGGTTCCAGTAGTTAATGAAAACCGGTAACACTTCTCTTTTGGTTCCATTAGTTAATGAAAACCGGTAACACTTCTCTGTTGGTTCCACTAGTTAATGAAAACCGGTAACACTTCTCTTTTGGTTCTACTAGTTAATGAAAACCGGTAACACTTCTCTGTTGGTTCCACTAGTTAATGAAAACCGGTAACACTTCTCTGTTGGTTCCACTAGTTAATGAAAACCGGTAACACTTCTCTGTTGGTTCCATTAGTTAATGAAAACCGGTAACACTTCTCTTTTGGTTCTACTAGTTAATGAAAACCGGTAACACTTCTCTGTTGGTTCCACTAGTTAATGAAAACCGGTAACACTTCTCTGTTGGTTCCATTAGTTAATGAAAACCGGTAACACATCTCTGTTGGTTCCATTAGTTAATGAAAACCGGTAACACTTCTCTGTTGGTTCCACTAGTTAATGAAAACCGGTAACACTTCTCTGTTGGTTCCATTAGTTAATGAAAACTGGTAACACTTCTCTTTTGGTTCTACTAGTTAATGAAAACCGGTAACACTTCTCTGTTGGTTCCACTAGTTAATGAAAACCGGTAACACTTCTCTGTTGGTTCCATTAGTTAATGAAAACCGGTAACACTTCTCTGTTGGTTCCACTAGTTAATGAAAACTGGTAACACTTCTCTTTTGGTTCTACTAGTTAATGAAAACCGGTAACACTTCTCTGTTGGTTCCACTAGTTAATGAAAACCGGTAACACTTCTCTGTTGGTTCCACTAGTTAATGAAAACCGGTAACACTTCTCTGTTGGTTCCACTAGTTAATGAAAACCGGTAACACTTCTCTTTTGGTTCTACTAGTTAATGAAAACCGGTAACACTTCTCTGTTGGTTCCACTAGTTAATGAAAACCGGTAACACTTCTCTGTTGGTTCCACTAGTTAATGAAAACCGGTAACACTTCTCTTTTGGTTCCATTAGTTAATGAAAACCGGTAACACTTCTCTGTTGGTTCCACTAGTTAATGAAAACCGGTAACACTTCTCTTTTGGTTCTACTAGTTAATGAAAACCGGTAACACTTCTCTGTTGGTTCCACTAGTTAATGAAAACCGATAACACTTCTCTGTTGGTTCCACTAGTTAATGAAAACCGGTAACACTTCTCTGTTGGTTCCATTAGTTAATGAAAACCGGTAACACTTCTCTTTTGGTTCTACTAGTTAATGAAAACCGGTAACACTTCTCTGTTGGTTCCACTAGTTAATGAAAACCGGTAACACTTCTCTGTTGGTTCCATTAGTTAATGAAAACCGGTAACACTTCTCTGTTGGTTCCATTAGTTAATGAAAACCGGTAACACTTCTCTGTTGGTTCCACTAGTTAATGAAAACCGTAACACTTCTCTGTTGGTTCCATTAGTTAATGAAAACCGGTAACACTTCTCTTTTGGTTCTACTAGTTAATGAAAACCGGTAACACTTCTCTGTTGGTTCCACTAGTTAATGAAAACCGGTAACACTTCTCTGTTGGTTCCATTAGTTAATGAAAACCGGTAACACTTCTCTGTTGGTTCCACTAGTTAATGAAAACCGGTAACACTTCTCTGTTGGTTCCACTAGTTAATGAAAACCGGTAACACTTCTCTGTTGGTTCCATTAGTTAATGAAAACCGGTAACACTTCTCTTTTGGTTCTACTAGTTAATGAAAACCGGTAACACTTCTCTGTTGGTTCCACTAGTTAATGAAAACCGGTAACACTTCTCTGTTGGTTCCATTAGTTAATGAAAACCGGTAACACTTCTCTGTTGGTTCCATTAGTTAATGAAAACCGGTAACACTTCTCTGTTGGTTCCACTAGTTAATGAAAACCGGTAACACTTCTCTGTTGGTTCCATTAGTTAATGAAAACCGGTAACACTTCTCTTTTGGTTCTACTAGTTAATGAAAACCGGTAACACTTCTCTGTTGGTTCCACTAGTTAATGAAAACCGGTAACACTTCTCTGTTGGTTCCATTAGTTAATGAAAACCGGTAACACTTACATTTACATTACATTTAAGTCATTTAGCAGACGCTCTTATCCAGAGCGACTTACAAATTGGTGAATTCACCTTCTGACATCCAGTGGAACAGCCACTTTACAATAGTGCATCTAAATCATTAAGGGGGGGGGGGGTGAGAAGGATTACTTATCCTATCCTAGGTATTCCTTGAAGAGGTGGGGTTTCAGGTGTCTCCGGAAGGTGGTGATTGACTCCGCTGTCCTGGCGTCGTAACTAGTGGAACCAACTTCTCTGTTGGTTCCACTAGTTAATGAAAACCGGTAACACTTCTCTGTTGGTTCTTTCAGTTTCACAATTGATGGATATTATTATTTTTTTAAATGGGTAATTATATTGAAAAGCCTCTAACAATAACTGTCAGGTTCTGTTTTTACCACAGAAGTCTTCTGATTTCTAATACATCAGTCATTTCCTGATCTGTCTTCCCCAGAATCTTCGCTCTGCTCCTTATATTTTACGTTTTATACCCCAGGACTTCTTTGACTACAGCCACACAATACATCCTCCTCTTTACACGAGACATTTAAGCAAAGTTACATGAAACATTGTCTCCTTTACACGTGATGTTTACACAGAGTCAGGTAACACGTCTCCTATTCTCGCTGCCTCCAGTTCAGTAGCCGTACCTGTGAGATCAGGTGAGCGTGTTGCCTCTATTAAATAGAGTAGGCTGTAGCCTATGCATAGGCGGAGAAGCACAGGGCAGTTATCTTTCCAAGGGAATGGACTTCCTAAATAGGCCTATGATTAGACTATAGTTTACTACATTGCCTAGAAATAGGCCTAAATATTGATCCCCCATATTTCTCTGTCTGAGAATCCCCTTAAAGGCAAAAAATAACAGCTGAAGAGAAAGTGTAAGTCTCTCCAATTCTGTGATCTTTCCAATCTACATCCAGCATATTGGCTGATACAGCCCAGTAATACAATATGAAGGGCCACGTGGGAATCTCAGGTAATTTAACCTATCTCTTAAGTTATTTTTTTTGAGCATTAGATATTGCCTATAGGGCAAAAAATAGTTGAGACCATGGCTGGCAAGTGAGCCGAGTCACATACTGTACGCCTAAAATAACATTGTGAGACTGCGGGTGGGAGTCGGACAACAACAACAAAAAGCCAGCGGGTGCAGGCAGGAGCGGATTGAAGAAATCGGTCCTGTGTAGACCTCTACTATGCACCATGACAGAGAAGCCTGTAACCGTAGAGCTGTTTACGACTGTGTCAGTGTGAAAAGCAGGGAATTAGTTAGGGAAACGGATCAATAACATTACATTACCATACTAACTAATAAAACTCACATTGCACGGCCCAGTACATCACTGGGGCAAAGCTGCCTGCCATCCAGGACCTCTATACCAGGCGGTGTCAGGTTCTAAAAATTGTCAAAGACCCCAGCCACCCTAGTCATAGACTGTTCTCTCTACTACCGCATGGCAAGCGGTACCGGAGCACCAAGTCCAGGTCCAAGAGGCTTCTGAACAGCTTCTACCCCCAAGCCATAAGACTCCTGAACAGCTAGTCAAATGGCTACCTGGACTATTTGCATTGTGTGCCCCCCCCAACCCCTCTTTTACGCTGCTGCTACTCTCTGTTTATCATATACGCATAGTCCCTTTAACTGCACTTCACGACCAACCAGTGCTCCCACACATTGGCTAACCGGGCCATCTGCATTGTGTCCCACCATCCACCACCCCTCTTTTTACACTTCTGCTACTCTCTGTTCATCATATATGCATAGTCACTTTAACCATATCAACATGTACATATTACCTCAATCAGCCTGACTAACCTGACATTATTTTAAATGTCTTTTTACTGTTGTTTTATTTCTTTACTTACCAACACACACACACACACACACACACACACACCTTTTTTCCCCGCACCATTGTTTAGAGCCTGTAAGCATTTCACTGTAAGGTCTACTACACCTTTGATTTGATTTGGTTTGCACTGAAAAAACGTCAGAATATCAATATTAAATAGCTTGGCCCAGAGGTTTCATTGTTTGATTCAGGTCTAGTGTGATTAATGCAAAAAATAATAGCTAACGTTAGCCAACTTTTTGGCCAGCTCCCTCTGTGACGGTTTATCAACGGGCGAAAGCCAAATTAATATGCTTCTGAAACGGGACAGAACAAAGGCTACATAAACATTTCCGACCTGTTAGATAGTGGTATGAGGTGGCTAGTATTACTATCTGACAGATAACTAGAGGCTAGAGGTGACATGGCTGTGGTAGCTACTCGTTAGCGTAGCTTATTCATTCACCTCAGTCGAGAGGGGATGGAACATTAGCTAATGTTACATGTCAGTTACACTACTAGCTCAGCACTTGGGACTAAACGCTAGTTTAGTATATTTTTCTGTTATGTTAAACAGCAGTTGCCTTGCCTAGCTATATCAGTGAATTAAATAGTAGCCCGTTTCTGCTCTGCTTGCTTTTACAACTCGGTGAAAGATTGCAACACATACACACTGAACTATGCTCAACTCTCCCGTGCAATTGGGGTTAGAATCAGAGGAGGAGGTCGGTCCTGTTAGAATCAGAGCAGGTGGTCAGTCCTGTTAGAATCAGAGCAGGTGGTCAGTCCTGTTAGAATCAGAGCAGGTGGTCAGTCCTGTTAGAATCAGAGCAGGTGGTCAGTCCTGTTAGAATCAGAGCAGGTGGTCAGTCCTGTTAGAATCAGAGCAGGTGGTCAGTCCTGTTAGAATCAGAGCAGGTGGTCAGTCCTGTTAGAATCAGAGCAGGTGGTCAGTCCTGTTAGAATCAGAGCAGGTGGTCAGTCCTGTTAGAATCAGAGCAGGTGGTCAGTCCTGTTAGAATCAGAGCAGGTGGTCAGTCCTGTTAGAATCAGAGCAGGTGGTCAGTCCTGTTAGAATCAGAGCAGGTGGTCAGTCCTGTTAGAATCAGAGCAGGAGGTCAGTCCTGTTAGAATCAGAGCAGGTGGTCAGTCCTGTTAGAATCAGAGCAGGTGGTCAGTCCTGTTAGAATCAGAGCAGGTGGTCAGTCCTGTTAGAATCAGAGCAGGTGGTCAGTCCTGTTAGAAACAGAGCAGGTGGTCAGTCCTGTTAGAATCAGAGCAGGTGGTCAGTCCTGTTAGAATCAGAGCAGGTGGTCAGTCCTGTTAGAATCAGAGCAGGTGGTCAGTCCTGTTAGAATCAGAACAGGTGGTCAGTCCTGTTAGAATCAGAGCAGGTGGTCAGTCCTGTTAGAATCAGAGCAGGTGGTCAGTCCTGTTAGAATCAGAGCAGGTGGTCAGTCCTGTTAGAATCAGAGCAGGTGGTCAGTCCTGTTGGGGTTAGAATCAGAGCAGGTGGTCAGTCCTGTTAGAATCAGAGCAGGTGGTCAGTCCTGTTAGGGGTTAGAAACAGAGCAGGTGGTCAGTCCTGTTAGAATCAGAGCAGGTGATCAGTCCTGTTGGAATCAGAGCAGGTGGTCAGTCCTGTTAGAAACAGAGCAGGTGGTCAGTCCTGTTAGAATCAGAGCAGGTGGTCAGTCCTGTTAGAGTTAGAATCAGAGCAGGTGGTCAGTCCTGTTAGAATCAGAGCAGGTGATCAGTCCTGTTGGAATCAGAGCAGGTGGTCAGTCCTGTTAGAATCAGAGCAGGTGGTCAGTCCTGTTAGAATCAGAGCAGGTGGTCAGTCCTGTTAGAATCAGAGCAGGTGATCAGTCCTGTTGGAATCAGAGCAGGTGGTCAGTCCTGTTAGAATCAGAGCAGGTGGTCAGTCCTGTTAGAATCAGAGCAGGTGGTCAGTCCTGTTAGAATCAGAGCAGGTGGTCAGTCCTGTTAGAATCAGAGCAGGTGGTCAGTCCTGTTAGAATCAGAGCAGGAGGTCAGTCCTGTTAGAATCAGAGCAGGTGGTCAGTCCTGTTAGAATCAGAGCAGGTGGTCAGTCCTGTTAGAATCAGAGCAGGTGGTCAGTCCTGTTAGAATCAGAGCAGGTGGTCAGTCCTGTTAGAATCAGAGCAGGTGGTCAGTCCTGTTAGAATCAGAGCAGGTGGTCAGTCCTGTTAGAATCAGAGCAGGTGGTCAAGTCCTGTTAGAATCAGAGCAGGTGGTCAGTCCTGTTAGAATCAGAGCAGGTGGTCAGTCCTGTTAGAATCAGAGCAGGTGGTCAGTCCTGTTAGAATCAGAGCAGGTGGTCAGTCCTGTTAGAATCAGAGCAGGTGGTCAGTCCTGTTAGAATCAGAGCAGGTGGTCAGTCCTGTTAGAATCAGAACAGGTGGTCAGTCCTGTTAGAATCAGAGCAGGTGGTCAGTCCTGTTAGGGTTAGAATCAGAGGAGGTGGTCAGTCCTGTTAGAATCAGAGCAGGTGGTCAGTCCTGTTAGAATCAGAGCAGGTGGTCAGTCCTGTTAGGGTTAGAATCAGAGCAGGTGGTCAGTCCTGTTAGAATCAGAGCAGGTGGTCAGTCCTGTTAGAATCAGAGCAGGTGGTCAGTCCTGTTAGAATCAGAGCAGGTGGTCAGTCCTGTTAGAATCAGAGCAGGTGGTCAGTCCTGTTAGGTTTAGAATCAGAGCAGGTGGTCAGTCCTGTTAGAATCAGAGCAGGTGGTCAGTCCTGTTAGAATCAGAGCAGGTGGTCAGTCCTGTTAGAATCAGAGCAGGTGGTCAGTCCTGTTAGAATTAGAGCAGGTGGTCAGTCCTGTTAAAATCAGAGCAGGTGGTCAGTCCTGTTAGGGGTTAGAATCAGAGCAGGTGGTCAGTCCTGTTAGAAACAGAGCAGGTGGTCAGTCCTGTTAGAATCAGAGCAGGTGGTCAGTCCTGTTAGGGGTTAGAATCAGAACAGGTGGTCAGTCCTGTTAGAATCAGAGCAGGTGGTCAGTCCTGTTAGGGGTTAGAATCAGAGCAGGTGGTCAGTCCTGTTAGAATCAGAGCAGGTGGTCAGTCCTGTTAGAAACAGAGCAGGTGGTCAGTCCTGTTAGAAACAGAGCAGGTGGTCAGTCCTGTTAGAATCAGAGCAGGTGGTCAGTCCTGTTAGGGTTAGAATCAGAGCAGGTGGTCAGTCCTGTTAGAATCAGAGCAGGTGGTCAGTCCTGTTAGAATCAGAGCAGGTGGTCAGTCCTGTTAGAATCAGAGCAGGAGGTCAGTCCTGATAGAATCAGAGCAGGTGGTCAGTCCTGATAGAATCAGAGCAGGTGGTCAGTCCTGTTAGAATCAGAGCAGGTGGTCAGTCCTGTTAGGGGTTAGAATCAGAGCAGGTGGTCAGTCCTGTTAGAATCAGAGCAGGTGGTCAGTCCTGTTAGAATCAGAGCAGGTGGTCAGTCCTGATAGAATCAGAGCAGGTGGTCAGTCCTGTTAGAATCAGAGCAGGTGGTCAGTCCTGTTAGAATCAGAGCAGGTGGTCAGTCCAGTTAGAATCAGAGCAGGTGGTCAGTCCTGTTAGGGTTAGAATCAGAGCAGGTGGTCAGTCCATTTCAAGTCTTCATAGCAACTCTCTGAACCTGTTGGTATCAGACCACATGTGCTCTGATACCGTCTGCCCGATGGAAAGGGAGAGAACAGCTCGTGGCTGGGGTGTTCCTCAAGCTCTATTTTGTGTAGATGTCCTGGATGGGTGGGAGCACGGTCCCAGTGATGTACCAGTTCGTCTTCACCACCCTCTGGAGGACCACGGTCCCAGTGATGTACCAGTCCGTCTTCACCACCCACTGGAGGACCACTGTCCCAGTGATGTACTGGTCCGTCTTCACCACCTGCTGGAGGACCACGGTCCCAGGGATGTACCGGTCCATCTTCACCACCCTCTGGAGGACAACGGTCCCAGTGATGTACTGGTCCGTCTTCACCACCCCCTGGAGGACCACGGTCCCAGTGATGTACTGGTCCGTCTTCACCACCCCCTGGAGGACCACGGTCCCAGTGATGTACTGGTCCGTCTTCACCACCCTCTGGAGGACCACGGTCCCAGTGATATACTGGTCCGTCTTCACCACCCTCTGGAGGACCACGGTCCCAGTGATGTACTGGTCCGTCTTCACCAACCTTTGGAGGACCACGGTCCCAGTGATGTACTGGTCCGTCTTCACCACCTGCTGGAGGACCACGGTCCCAGTGATGTACCTGTCCGTCTTCACCACCCTCTGGAGGACCACGGTCCCAGTGATGTACTGGTCCGTCTTCACCAACCGCTGGAGGACCACGGTACCAGTGATGTACTGGTCCGTCTTCACCACCTGCTGGAGGACCACGGTCCCAGTGATGTACTGGTCCGTCTTCACCACCCGCTGGAGGACCACGGTCCCAGTGATGTACTGGTCCGTCTTCACCACCCTCTGGAGGACCACGGTCCCAGTGATGTACCAGTCCGTCTTCACCACCCGCTGGAGGACCACGGTCCCAGTGATGTACCGGTCCGTCTTCACCACCCGCTGGAGGACCATGGTCCCAGTGATGTACTGGTCCATCTTCACCACCTGCTGGAGGACCACGGTCCCAGGGATGTACCGGTCCATCATCACCACCCCCTGGAGGACCACAGTCCCAGTGATGTACTGGTCCGTCTTCACCACCTGCTGGAGGACCACGGTCCCAGTGATGTACCGGTCCGTCTTCACCACCCTCTGGAGGACCACGTCCCAGTGATGTACTGGACCGTCTTCGCCACCTGCTGGAGGACCACGGTCCCAGTGATGTACTGGTCCGTCTTCACCACCCGCTGGAGGACCACGGTCCCAGTGATGTACTGGACCGTCTTCACCACCTGCTGGAGGACCACGGTCCCAGTGATGTACTGGTCCGTCTTCACCACCCGCTGGAGGACCACGGTCCCAGTGATGTACTGGACCGTCTTCACCACCTGCTGGAGGACCACGGTCCCAGTGATGTACTGGTCCGTCTTCACCACCCGCTGGAGGACCACGGTCCCAGTGATGTTGTGGTCCGTCTTCACCACCCGCTGGAGGACCACGGTCCCAGTGATGTACTGGTCCGTCTTCACCACCTGCTGGAGGACCACGGTCCCAGTGATGTACTGGTCCGTCTTCACCACCCTCTGGAGGACCACGGTCCCAGTGATGTACTGGTCCGTCTTCACCACCTGCTGGAGGACCACGGTCCCAGTGATGTACTGGTCCGTCTTCACCACCTGCTGGAGGACCACGGTCCCAGTGATGTTGTGGTCCGTCTTCACCACCCGCTGGAGGACCACGGTCCCAGTGATGTTGTGGTCCGTCTTCACCACCCGCTGGAGGACCACGGTCCCAGTGATGTTGTGGTCCGTCTTCACCACCCGCTGGAGGACCACGGTCCCAGTGATGTACTGGTCCGTCTTCACCACCTGCTGGAGGACCACGGTCCCAGTGATGTTGTGGTCCGTCTTCACCACCCGCTGGAGGACCACGGTCCCAGTGATGTACTGGTCCGTCTTCACCACCCTCTGGAGGACCACGGTCCCAGTGATGTACTGGTCCGTCTTCACCACCCTCTGGAGGACCACGGTCCCAGTGATGTACTGGTCCGTCTTCACCAACCTTTGGAGGACCACGGTCCCAGTGATGTACTGGTCCGTCTTCACCACCTGCTGGAGGACCACGGTCCCAGTGATGTACCGGTCCGTCTTCACCACCCTCTGGAGGACCACGGTCCCAGTGATGTACTGGTCCGTCTTCACCAACCGCTGGAGGACCACGGTACCAGTGATGTACTGGTCCGTCTTCACCACCTGCTGGAGGACCACGGTCCCAGTGATGTACTGGTCCGTCTTCACCACCCGCTGGAGGACCACGGTCCCAGTGATGTACTGGTCCGTCTTCACCACCCTCTGGAGGACCACGGTCCCAGTGATGTACCAGTCCGTCTTCACCACCCGCTGGAGGACCACGGTCCCAGTGATGTACCGGTCCGTCTTCACCACCCGCTGGAGGACCATGGTCCCAGTGATGTTGTGGTCCGTCTTCACCACCCGCTGGAGGACCACGGTCCCAGTGATGTTGTGGTCCGTCTTCACCACCCGCTGGAGGACCACGGTCCCAGTGATGTTGTGGTCCGTCTTCACCACCCGCTGGAGGACCACGGTCCCAGTGATGTACTGGTCCGTCTTCACCACCTGCTGGAGGACCACGGTCCCAGTGATGTTGTGGTCCGTCTTCACCACCCGCTGGAGGACCACGGTCCCAGTGATGTACTGGTCCGTCTTCACCAACCTCTGGAGGACCACGGTCCCAGTGATGTACTGGTCCGTCTTCACCACCTGCTGGAGGACCACGGTCCCAGTGATGTTGTGGTCCGTCTTCACCACCTGCTGGAGGACCACGGTCCCAGGGATGTTGTGGTCCGTCATCACCATCCGCTGTAGTGCCTTGTGGTCATGGACGGAGTGATTCCTGTACCAGGCCACGATGCCACCGGTCAGGACTCTCTCAGAGGTAATATTTGGAGAGGACCCGGGGTGGCATGCTGAATTTCTTCTACCGCCTCCGGAAGTCGTGACGCTGTTGTCCCCTCTTGACAAGAGTGAAGGTTTATCCATGTGAAGTCCTCAGTGATGTGGTCACTGAAGAACTTAAAACTCGTGACTCTCTATTGCAGTCCCGTTGATCGGGGCATGAATCGGGGCTCTGCTTCCTGAAGTCATCAATCAACTCCCTTTTGTTTTGCTGACGTTGAGGGAGAGGTTGTTGTCATGACACCACAATTCCAGTTCACTTCCTCCCTATAGCCTGATTCGTCATTCTTGGTTATCAGGCCTACAACCGTGTTATCGGCAGCAAACTTGATGATGGAGTTGATGTGGTGCCCCTGTGTTAAGAGTCAGTCTGGAGGAGTTGTTGTTGCCAATCCTCACAGCCTGTGGTCTGCTCGTTGTTATCCTCATGTTGCTGCTTCCTTCCTGTCAGGATCCAGTTGCAAAGGAAGGGGGGGGGGGAGTGCTTTCTAACAGTGTCCATTAAACTGGCCTCAGTGATCCACTGGACCATTTAAATAGAGGGAATAAACCAGGAAATGGACCTGTGTGTGTGTGTCCCAAAGACACCCTATTCCCTAAATAGTGCACCCTACTGGTCAAAAGCAGTGCACTATAGGGAATAGGGTGCCATTTGGGACACATATGTGATGCCTAGCGTGTGAGAGCCCTGAAGAACATGGCGATCTGAGGAAGAAAAGGAGAAACAATGTCTTATCTGATCGGCTCTTGATTTGTGTGGAAACTATGTATTGAAATGTTGGATGTAGAGTTTATATCTATATATGTCCATGCATTTACTTTTGTCGCTTCTTGATTAAGAAAGTAGGAATGTCAAAGATCTGAGAGATCAATCAATGACACCTGGAGTCAGGAGATGTTACGCTAAGGGCCCCCGGCGGTCGCTAAAGGCCCCCGGCGGTCGCTAAGGGCCCCCGGCGGTCGCTAAGGGCCCCCGGCGGTCGCTAAGGGCCCCCGGCAGTCGCTAAGGGCC